>NC_052160.1:1688187-1703187 GCF_902713615.1 Scyliorhinus canicula
CACCCCTCAGTACTGACCCTCTTGACAGTGTGGCACTCGCTCAGTGCTGACCCTCTGACAGTGCAGCACTCCCTCAGTACTGACCCTCTGACAGTGCGGCACTCCCTCAGTACTGACCCTCTGACAGTGCAGCACTCCCTCAGTACTGACCCTCTGACAGTGCGGCACTCCCTCAGCACTGACCCTCTGTCACAGCGGCACTCCCCCAGTACTGACCCCCTGATAGGCTGTTTCTGGCTCCAGCCCCCGTTGTTATCTTGCTACATACAAGCTGGACTCTATTAATGGATTTCAACCGATAATGATTCAGCGAAGTGTAGGAAAGTTTTAATTGTGAAATAAGCACTTTGCTCTCACAGATAGAGACAAACCAGATGGAGCATAGTTCAAGTTTATTTTTCGTACTCTGTTTTTACTTTCCCAGACTGTGGTGTCAGGTTTTGAAGATGTCATAATAAGGTTCTATTGGTTGATATTTCCATGGTATATTCATGGAAATAAGGATGTGAATACTTCATAATAAATTTACTTTGGCAACTATTGTACCACATCAATATTTGTGGGATTACTTTGTTTGTTTAAAATTTGGCTTCAAGGTGTTTTTAATTGGCAAAGCTGCTTTACAATATGGGAGCTATGAGTAATCACTGGTTAGAACTCCGCCTGCTCCTTATGTATTTGACTGGCAGAATAATCAACACTGAAACTGATATAAAATCGACTCCAGTTTTTTGCCCTGTAAGTGAAGTCACATTTTTCATCGACACTCTGGGCAGGTTGTAGCAGTTTGAGGAAAATGCTTTGAAGTGGTTTGTGGTCAGGCTTCAATGTCACTCCCAAGCACTATTCATGTTGGCTCCAGCCTTTTAATTCAATCCATTGCAATCTCAGTTTTGCCACTGCAGTAGCACAGTGGTTAGCACTGTTGCTTCAAAGCGCCAGGGTCCCAGGTTCGATTCCCGGCTGGGTCACTGTCTGTGCGGAGTCTGCACGTCCTCCCCGTGTCGGCGTGGGTTTCCCCCGGGTGCTCCAATTTACTACCACAAGTCCTGAAAGACGTGCTTGTTAAGTAATTTGGACATTCTGAATTCTCCCTCTGTGTACCCGAACAGGCGCCGAAATGTGGTGACTAGGGGCTTTTCACAGTAATTTCATTGCAGTGGGGCGAGCGGAGCGGTCGCACAGAAAGGGGCTCCCGCAGGGCAACGAGGTCGGGGCCTTTTTCTCCGCAGCAGGAAGAGCAGGGAAGGGGAAGATACAACCCCCCCCCCGGTGAAATTGGTGGCTGGGGATCCTCGATGGAGGAGCGATCCGGCGGCGGCGGCAGCAACAGCGGCAGCAGGTCCACCCCCCCCCCCCCCCCCCCCCGCCACGGCGGCAGAGCGCAGGCCAGGATCGAGGATCGGAGCGGCAGCGGCCCGGACCGAAGCAGGGCCGAGCCTGCGGAGAGGAGGGAACGGAGGAGTGACCAACGACCCAACCCAGCCCCCCCCCCCCCCCCCCCCCACCGGGAGAGCGCGGGGTGCGATGCCACCCCCCCCAACCAGCAGCAACCACCACGAGGCAGGAACAAAGGGACTCCGGACCGGAAGCCTCTCTCTCTCTGTCTCTCTCTCAACCCTGGGTCAGTGAGGGGAAAGGAAGAAAAAAAGAACTTTTACAAAAACAAAACTCTGAAAAGAAAACTGTTAAAGAGAGAGGGGGGGGGGGGATATATTATTTCTGCAATCTCTTTTCTCACCCAAAGCAAGCCCACCTGAGAGGAGTTCTATAAAAGAGAAAAAATAAAGTGGTAAAGGAGAGAAGGGAGGAGGGAAGAAAAAGGGAAGAAACAAAAAAAAAATAGGGGGCGGAAAAGGGGGAAAAGAAAAACAAAGGGAGAAGAAAAGATGAAAGGGAAGGGGGAGAAAAAATGCCAAAAGGGAGCCAAGGGAGAGGGAGACGGGACAATGGGCGAGCCAGCTCAGGCGAGCGAATCAGCGCACGAAGCGGTGGAACGGAGGTATCGCCGCATCAAATAGAGCCGGACAGACAGGTGCCCGCTCCCCTGGGGCTAGAGGGGGGCTGGAATTGGAAGGAAGCCTTTCCCAAGGTGCTGAGGGAGCAGCTGCAGGTAAACAAGGCAGAGGGGAAAGCAGACGCAGAGGCTGCAGCACAGGCAGCAGTGGCCAGGGCCATGTCAGGGGTGCAGCAGGCTCTGACCAGACTGGAGGAGAAAGTGGATGCCCAAGGGAAGAAACTGGAAGCCCAAGGGGAGAAACTGGAAGCTCAAGGGGGGAAACTGGAAGCCCAGGGGGAGAAACTGGAAGCCCAGGAGGTGACCATTAAGGAGCTAGAGAAAGGAGCGACAGACATGAGCGACCGGGTCACGGCCCTGGAGAAGGAGGTGGCGAGACTGGGTGCAACACAGGGGAGCCTGAAGGGCAGAGTAGACGACCAGGAAAACCGCTCAAGGAGGCAAAATGTCAGAGAGTGGGGCTACCAGAGGGAACCGAGGGTAGAAACCCCACAGTATACGTGGCTGAGATGCTGGGCAACTTAGTGGGGAGGGACACTTTCCCCACCCCACCGGAAATGGACAGAGCACATCGGTCGCTGCGCCCGAAGCCCAAGGAAGGGGAACAGCCGAGAGCAGTCATAGCCAAACTGCACCGGTACCGGGATAGGGAGACAATCCTGCGCTGGGCCAGGGAAAATAGACCCTTCATAGAACATAGAACAGTACAGCACAGAACAGGCCCTTCGGCCCTCAATGTTGTGCCGAGCCATGATCACCCTACTCAAACCCACGTAGCCACCCTATACCCGTAACCCAACAACCCCCCCTTAACCTTACTTTTATTAGAACACTACGGGCAATTTAGCATGGCCAATCCATCTAACCCGCACATCTTTGGACTGTGGGAGGAAACCGGAGCACCCGGAGGAAACCCACGCACACACGGGGAGGACGTGCAGACTCCACACAGACAGTGACCCAGCCGGGAATCGAACCTGGGACCCTGGAGCTGTGAAGCATTTATGCTAACCACCATGCTACCCTGCTGCCCATGCTTCAAATGGGAAGGACACGCCATTCGAATTTATGAGGCCATTGGGGCAGATATAGCCAGGAGACGGGCTGAGTTCAACAGAGCGAAAGCAGCTCTTCACAGGAGCAGAGTGCGTTTTGGTATGCTGTACCCAGCGAAACTCTGGGTCACATACCGAAATAGGGAATACTTCTTTACAGCCCCTGCTGAGGCAAACAAGTTTGTCGAGGAGCACGGGCTGGAAAACCAGCAGCGAGGGTAGGGACGAGGGGCCCCTGGCAAGGGGCAACAACACGCCGACGGAGGGGTGGGGAGGGGCGAGGCAATGCCAGCCCCCACCCTGCCCCGGCACGGCAAGAGCACCCTGAACAAAGAGCAAACCACTGCCCGAGGGACCGCTCCAGGTGGGAGGCCAGGCCCCAGCACGAGGGAACGAGAGTAATGGAGAAGGGAGAGCAGGCGAGAGGGGTGCAGGGTAGGATGGGGGAAGAGCGGGCAGAAAACCGCAGAGGCCAGGCAGGGGAGAAGCGAGACAGCAACCTCGGAGAGGGGAGCCACCGTACTAGCAGGAAAGCTAGCGCCGGGGGCAGGCAGCAAAGCAGGGCCGCAGCACACCCCCAACAGGGGGGAAGGCGCCAGGCAGGGGGAGGGGGGGGAATCACCCGTCAGAGTCGGGAGAGCAAACGGGGACAGGGATAGGGGATAGAGGGGCAAAGGAAGGGGTATACGGGGGAGGAGGGAAAAGGGAGAGAGCGGGGGGGGAGGGGGGGGGGCACACAGGGAGCGAGAGACCGGGGAGGGGGAATGCAGGGACAGAGGGACAAAAGAGGCTAGAAAAGGAACAGGGCTACAAAGTGCCACAACCAAGGGCTCGAAACAAGGAACCGCTGCAAGCACCCACCCAGTACGGTCTGTGGGCGAAGGGGCCCCCCGGAGTGCAGGGGACTACCCGCGTGGCGGACACACAGTGGGCGGCCATGGCGGGTGCCCCCAGGACAAGGGGAAACCCCGGAGCGCAGAGACCCGACCGCATGGGGAGAGCAGTGATAGCGGCCATCCTGGACGGCCCTCTAACAAAGGGAAACCCCGGAGGGCAGGGGCCGGACTGCATGGAGAGAGCAGCAACAACGGCCATCCTGGACAGCCCCCAGGACAAAGGGAAACCCCGGAGGGCAGGGGCCGGACTGCATGGAGAGAGCAGCAACAGCGGCCATCCTGTACGGCCCCCTAACAAAGGGAAACCCCGGAGGGCAGAGACCCGACCGCATGGAGAGCAGCGACAGCGGCCATCCTGTACGGCCTCCTAACAAAGGGAAACCCCGGGGGCAGGGGCGCATCCACCAGATAAATATGGTTAATCCCATAGGAACGAGGGGGCAGAAGCCCCCCACCAGGATAGTCACCTGGAACGTAAGGGGACTTAACGGCCCAGTGAAGAGATCCAGAGTCCTCACCCACCTCAGAAACATGAGGGCCGACATAGTCTTCCTCCAAGAGACGCACCTGAGAGAGCAGGACCAACTGCGGGTAAGAAAGGGCTGGGTGGGACAAACCTACCATTCCTGTTATGGGACAAGGGCCAGGGGGGTGGCGATCCTGATTGGCAAGAGGACAATGTTTAGGGCGACAAAGACGGTTACAGACCCAGGGGGGCGGTATGTCATGGTCAGCGGGGCCCTGGATGGGGCGCCGGTAGTTCTAGTCAACGTGTACGCGCCCAACTGGGACGACACGAGCTTCATCAAAAAGACCATGGCAGAAATCCCGGACATAGCGACGCACCGACTAATCATGGGGGGCGGGGGGGGGGACTTCAACTGTGTACAGGATCCAAAGACGGACAGATCAAACCCCAAAATGGGGAAAACCACAAGCATGGCAAGGGAACTCAGTCACTATATGGAGCAGATGGGAGCAATGGACCCCTGGAGGTTCGCCCACCCGGGAGAGAAAGAATTCTCCTTCTTCTCCCCAGTACACAATGTATACACCAGAATTAACTTCTTTGTGGTGGGGAAAACGGTGCTTCCAGGGATAGACAAAGTGGAATACTCCGCAATTGTGATATCAGACCACGCCCCACACTACATGGACGTGCGGCTGGAGACGGGAAGGGCCCAGCGCCCCACATGGAGGCTGGACGGTGCCTTACTAGCTGACAAGGCCTTCAGCAAAAGGATAGCGCGGGCCATAGCAGAGTACACGGAGAACAACCAAAACGGGGAGGTATCATCCTTCACATTCTGGGAAGCGCTTAAGGCCGTACTAAGAGGGGAAATCATTGCCTTCAAAGCGCAAAGAGATAGGAAGGAAAGGGTGGCTAGGCAGAAGCTGGTCGACTCCATACTGGAGGTAGACCGTAAATACTCCGAGGCCCCGACCGTAGAGCTCCTGGCGGAGAGGAAAGAGCTACAAAGGAACTTTGACCTGCTCTCCACCAGGAAAGCAGTGCACCAACTCCGCCAGGCGCGCGGGACCCTGTACGAACACGGAGACAAAGCCAGCCGCCTGTTGGCACACCAGCTGAGAAAGCAGGCAGCTACCAGAGAAATTGGGCAAATCAGGGGTACCAGAGGCACGTTGGAAACAGAACCAGAGAGGATTAACAAAACCTTCAAGGCCTTCTACCAAGAGCTGTACACCTCAGAGCCCCCAACGGGGAAGGCTGGGATGAACCGGTTTCTTGATGGACTGGACATACCAGTCGTGGGAGAGGGCAGAAAACGGGACCTGGTAGCACCACTAGCACTGGGAGAGATCATGGACAGTATCAGCTCCATGCAGGCGGGGAAGGCGCCGGGACCGGACGGATTCCCGGCGGACTTCCACAAAAAATTTGCGACCGCACTGGCCCCGCACCTGCGGGAGATGTTCACAGACTCGCTAGCTAGGGGCACACTGCCACCCACGTTAGCACAGGCCTCAATCTCGCTGATACCTAAGAAAGACAAAGACCAAACGGAATGTGGGTCATACAGACCCATATCTCTGCTGAACGCAGACGCCAAAATACTGGCCAAAATCCTAGCCAAAAGGCTAGAAGACTGTGTACCTGAGGTGGTCATAGAGGACCAGACAGGTTTTGTCAAAGGTAGACAGCTTACCGCGAACATCAGGCGCCTGCTGAACATGATAATAACCCCCTCTGGGGAGAGAACACAAGAGGTGATCGTCTCCCTGGACGCAGAAAAGGCCTTCGACAGAGTCGAATGGAAATACCTCATAGAGGTACTGGAGCGGTTCGGGCTTGGAACAGGGTTCACCGCTTGCGTAAAGCTCCTATACAACGCTCCCATGGCGAGTGTATGGACCAACAATACCAACTCCCAATACTTCCAGCTGCACAGGGGCACCAGACAAGGATGCCCACTGTCCCCACTGCTGTTCGCACTAGCGATCGAACCGCTAGCAATCGCGCTCAGGGCAGCAAAAAATTGGAGGGGGATCCGAAGGGGAGGCAGAGAGCACAGAGTCTCACTCTATGCAGATGATCTGCTCCTCTACATCTCGGACCCACAAAGCAGCATGGACGGAATCATCGCGCTCCTGAAAGGGTTTGGAGCCTTCTCGGGCTACAAACTCAACATGAGCAAAAGCGAGATCTTCCCAGTACACCCGCAAGGGGGGGGGGGGGAGGGAGGGGGGGGGGGGGGGGGGGGGGGGGGGGGCGGGGGGGGGGGGGCAGCACTAAAGGGGCTGCCGCTTAAACAAGCCCGACACAAATTCCGCTACCTGGGGATCCAAATAGCCCATGACTGGAAAGGAATTCACAAATGGAACCTCACCAGCCTGACGGAGGAAGTTAAAAAGGACCTGCAAAGATGGAACACACTCCCACTCTCCCTCGCGGGGAGAGTCCAGACGATCAAACTGAACGTACTGCCCAGGTTCCTCTTCCTGTTTAGATCCATTCCGATCTACATCCCCAAGGCCTTTTTCAAAGCGCTGGACAAACTTATCATGGCGTTCGTATGGGGGGGGGGGGGTAAAAATGCTAGGATCCCAAAGAAGTTCCTACAGAAAACAAAATCCAGGGGGGGGCTAACCCTCCCAAACCTACAATTCTACCACTGGGCGGCAGCAGCCGAGCGAATAAGGGGATGGATCCAGGAGCCAGAAGCCAAGTGGGTGCGTGCGGAGGAGGCCTCCTGCATGGGGACCTGCCTCCGGGCCCTCGCCACGGCAGCACTCCCATCCCCACCCAAAAAACACTCCAGCAGCCCAGTGGTGACAGCCACCCTCCAATCCTGGAACCAACTGCGGCAGCAATTTGGCCTGACCAAAATGTCGAACAGGGCTCCCATCTGCAACAACCATAGGTTCACACCAGCACTGACTGACGCCACCTTCAAAAGGTGGAGGCAGGACGGGGGGACACTGACAGTCAGGGACCTATACACGGACGGCAGGATCGCAACACTGGACGAACTGACAGAGAAATTTCAGCTAGCTGGGGGGAACGGGCTACGGTACCTGCAGCTCAAAAACTTCCTATGAAAGGAGACAAGGACGTACCCACAACCGCCACGACAGACACTACTGGAAGACCTACTGGACGCAAGCATACTAGACAAGGGAAACTGTAGTGAGATGTATGACCGACTGACAGAAAGGGCCGACACCGTACTGGATGCAACAAGAATGAAATGGGAGGACGATCTGGGGATTGAGATAGGGAGGGGACTCTGGAGCGGAGCACTGCATAGGGTCAACTCCACCTCCACGTGCGCAAGGCTCAGCCTGACGCAACTAAAAGTGGTGCATAGAGCCCACTTAACAAGAAACCGTATGAGTAGGTTCTTCCTGGAGGTGGAGGGTAGATGTGAACGGTGCCAAAGAGGCCCGGCCAACCACGCCCACATGTTCTGGTCTTGCCCCAGACTTGTGGGGTACTGGACATCTTTCTTCGAGGCTATGTCCAAAGTGGGTGGGGGTGAGGGTGGAGCCATGCCCGATAGTGGCGGTCTTCGGGGTTTCAGACCAGCCAGATCTATTCCTGGGGAGGAGGGCGGACGCCCTTGCCTTTGCCTACCCTGATCGCCCGCCGTGGAATCCTGTTTGGCTGGCGGTCAGCAGCACCACCCAGAGCTGCAGACTGGCTGTCCGACCTCTCGGAATCTCTCCAAATGGAGAAAATCAAATTCGCCATCCGAGGGTCAGACGACGGCTTCCACAGAACGTGGGAGCCATTCACGCGAATGTTCCGGGACCTGTTTGTGGCCAACAAACAAGAGGAAGAATAGCCAGGTAGCCAGGAATCAGGGGAAAGTAGTCAAGAATCAGGGGAAGGTAACCAAGGCATGAAAGGGAGAAATAGACTGGAGGGGGGGGGGTCGGGGGGGGGGGGGGGGGGGGGGGTGACAAGAGAGGAGAACCAGCATGGTGGGGCGGGGGCGGGGAATCAGGAGCTGGAAGGAAGGCACGGGATGCCAAAACGTGCATGACATCTCCAGGAGCGGGGAATGAGGAAAATAAAGACGGAGGACGGGAAGAGCAGCGGAAGCGGAGGCGAGCGCGAGACGGCAGCGAGATCCGTCCGGGAGAAGCAGGCGACAACAACACAAAACACAGCCAAGTATCGCACACTGTAATTACCTCCCCGGCACCCAAATGTATATTTGCCTCCCCCCCCCCCCCCCCCCCCCCCCCCCCCCCCCCCCCCCCCCCCCCCCCCCCCCCCCCCCCCCACCCGGCAAACAGTCGCCTACTTACGTGGTGTAAATAATTTTGACAGATGCACAGAGCTGCCGCTGTCGAGCTGGTGCACAGTACCCTACCAGTTATTTCATATTTTATTGTATTTTATGTTGGGGTGTGCCCTTCTCTTCTATATATGTGTATATATATGTTTCTTATTCTGTATACATAACGGTAATTATACCTTGCTCAAAAACCCAATAAAAAAACATTTATATAAAGAACTTCATTGCAGAGTTAATGTAAGCCTACTTGTGACAATAAAGATTATTATTATTATTGCCAGTGGAAAAACTGCCAGTTCTGCCGCACATTACCTTTCATTTTGACTGGGAGAGGAAAATTAACAATCATTCTGACTTGCCCAATTTGGTTACTTTTATTTTCTGTGGAATTTTGCAGCTCTGAACATTTCTGATATCCTCTTTCAGTGGCTGGAGTTTCTGTCCAATTCTTCAAAACTTAATCTCAGCTGGCCTTTTGACACCATGTTTTGAACTCAGAGAGTACATCGCTTTGCGTACAATGTCTTAATTAGAACTGAATAGAACATGGCTGCCAGCCTGTGCCTCATGCCAGATCTCACATGACTATGGAAAACTAGATTGGGCCTTTAGTAAATGATGACATTTCCAACCCAAACATTTACCTTCTGCTGTAAATTCTGGATTGAATGAATGACTGCGAGGGCGACTATTACCAGCTGGAAACCAGAGACTTTGATCCAGCAGAGTGATGGGAGAAAAGCGTGCTAAAGACGTCCATCCTTATTATTTTACCCCTTTTCCACCCCTCTATTTGTCTGTCTTGTGGGGGTGGGTAGAAGGTGGAACTGTTTTTCAAAAATTCTTTCATGGGATGTGGGCGTCGCTGGCTGGACCAACATTTATTGTCCATCCCTGAGAGCATCCCTGAGAGCTGTGAATCTGGAGGCCAGACCGGGTAAGGACGGCAGATTTCCTTCCCTAAAGGACATTAGTGACCCAGATGGGTTTTTACACCAATCGGCAATGGTTTGTTGGTCATCATTAGGCTTCTAATTCCAGATTCTTATTGAATTCTCATTTCACTATCTGCAGTGTTGGGATTTGAACCCGGGCCCCCAGAGCATTACCCTGGGTCTCTGGATTACTGAGCCAGTGACAATACCATTATGCCACTGCCCCCACTAAAAGGGTTAGTAAGGGGGCAGCAGGTTAGCTTGTTGCTATTCAGTTGCATTTACTGCATATTTCATCATCATTCTTGTTGTAAAAAAACAATAATTGAGTTTCAACTTGCAAACCTGGTGACTGTAATTATTAGGCAACCAATGTGCCAAAGGTTTTGGGGATTTTTATAACAATTATTGGTTAGTTCACTTGTGTTGTGACCCCGGGGACTTTGGGTCTGGAATTGACCACGCCCTAGCCCAGGGTGGTGTAACATTTGTTTAAGAGGGTTCCCTGTGGAGTAGATAATTAGAAACACTGGGTGGCAATTTCCACACCCCCCCCCCCCCCCAGCCACGTGTTTCCCGGCAGCGTGCTGTTCGTTGGCGACGGAATTCTCTACCCCCCGCTGCTTGTGAATGGCATTTCCCATTGGCGACACCCCAAGCCATGGGAAAAGCCCGGGCTTGCGTGTGCTACCAATGGGAACAGAGTGAGGGCTCCTGCAGAAAGAAATGAACATGGGGGAGAAGAAGAGGAATAAAGAAGAAGAAAGAATGAAGAAGGAAGAAAATGTCCAGAAGATGGCGCCGGAGCGAGTCGACTCTCTGCGAATTCTCCCCAACAGATCCACTTTTTACTTAACTTATATTCGTTCTAATCTTTTACATTGTATACCTTGTGTTACCCTATTATGTATTTTCTTTTATTCCCTTTTCTTCCCATGTACTTAATGATATGTTGAGCTGCTCGCAGAAAAATACCTCGGTACACGTGACAATAAACAAATCCAATCCAATCCAATCCAATCCAATCCAATCCAATCCAATCCAATCCAATCCAATCCAATCCAATCCAATCCAATCCAAGAAGAATTTAATGTCTTGTCAAGACCGGGCTGAAATGGAGCCATTAAAGGATAAAACGTAATGCTATTGGGGGCAAGGCTGTGAGTGTGGAAGATTTGCCTGGCATCTTCTGTAGAAATGTTAACCACATCTGTCTGCACAGACGCTGCCAGACCTGCTCAGTTTATCCAGCATTTTCTGTTTTAATTTCAGATGTCCAGCATCCCCAATATTTTGCTTTTATTTGCTAGAAACTTAAATATCTTTTTAAACGTTAACCGTCTCTACAGACTTCTGTAAGGATCGTTCCTGTTTAGTCCCTTATGCTCTCTTTCTTTATTTTGCCATTATCATTTTTGATCCATGGGTGATTAATGGACATGTGCCTTTAAGTCAAGCAGCAGAGAAAATGAGGAATTCAGGAGTTAGAGGAGAGAGCCCTCTGCTGGTCTCTGATGGTTTAAACAGGAGCTTCAGACATTTCAGCACCAGAGAGATCGATGGGTTGGGACTCGGTTTGATTGATTGGCTGGTGACTAATGAATTGGCTGAACGGCTGTACTCTGCCCGGTAACGGGTGGAGTTTGGATCCTATTGCAGTGGGAGGGTTCTCAGAGACCCGAGGGAGCATTTGAGCCCTAAACACAGAAAGACAAGGATCTATTCTTCTCTCCAGCTCTGGAAAGGCTGTGAGTGTTGTATTCCTGACGCTGCAGTGAACCTCAATGAATCTCCACTAAAAAAGAATTCTCTTTTACTTATTGTTTTAACTCCCTTACTTCCCCTGTGTGTGTCTGTGTGTATGTTTGTGTGTCTGTGTGCGTGTGTGTGTATATATGTGTGTCTGTCTGTGCCTTGTGTGTGTGTGTGTATCTGTGTGTGTGTCTGTGTGTGTATGTCTGTGTGTGTGTGTCTGTCTGTGTGTGTGTGTGTGTGTCTGTGTGTGTGTCTGTCTGTCTGCGTGTGTGTCTGTATATGTGTCTGTCTGTGTGTGTGTCTGTGTGTGTGTCTGTGAGTGTGTGTGTTTGTCTCCGTGTGTGTGTGTCTGTGTGTGTGTGTCTATGTGTGTGTGCGTCTGTGTGTGTGTGTCTGTGTGTCTGTCTGTGTGTGTATCTGTGTCTGTGTCTGTGTGTGGCTGTCTGTCGGTGTGTGTGTGTCTGTGTGTCTGTGTGTGTGTGTCCAGTGGTGGACTGGGTCTAAAAATATTGGTTGCCAGGAGACAAAGGGGGCCCACCCACAACTACAATGCTATCATTTAATTTTCATAACGAATAAATAAAATTTTCAAAAAATACATGTGGAAAAAAGGGTACAATTAAAATTTTTGTGGAAAAAATGTGTATTTCTTAGTAATTACAGTGTACATGTACTGTACATATTACTGGCAGTAGATACCAAATGTAAATACAGAATGTTATAATTGAATGTTTTATTTATTTTTAAAATTTTAAGTATTTGGTTGATATTTTTAAATAGTTTACTGCACAATTTACACATTACCAGATAGTTCAAAAGCACAATAGAGCATTGCATGCAGTCCGCTATATTAAGAGCAATCGTTTGTGTTCGCTAGATGATTGTGCGAATCTGCCAGTAATTGCTTCTGCATCCAATTCATCTAACAATTCCTTTTCAATGGATAGCAACATGTATGATTCCAAATTCTCCTCAGACAGCAAATTTCTTAACCTTGTCTTTATGATCTTTAGCTTTGAAAATGTCCTCTCACATTGGACTTGAGTAACTGATAGTGTGCAGATGACTTTATAAAGTTCATAAAGGTTATCATATGCCTTGTCATGAAGTCTGTTGGATGCCAGAATTTTTAGTACACACGATGGGCAAGTGCTGCAAATTTTACAATTGTTGCAACTGGAATCCATATTCTCACCATCATTAAACAATAGCTTTAATACATCAAAGTTTGAAGCAAAAGAAAACAATTCTAATATTACTTGATCTTTGCTGATTTGTGGAAACAGATTAATAATACCTTCCAATGCTTCATCTTCAAGGCCCTTCTCTACAATAGTTTTAAACTTTGCTGGGTCCAAGCAGGACAAATCTTTATACAACTGTTGGTGTTGTACAAAGCGTGATTCTAGTGACTGGACAATGCGATCCATTATTAGGTTAAACACATTTACTCGAAAATCAGCTAGAAAATCTGAGGAATTTCTTTCATCATCAATAAGCTCATCTGCCATTCTTTTCTTCTTCCTCTGCCTCTTAACTGGCAATGCTGTTTCCAACACATCAATTTCCAATTTTTGATTTTCATCCATATTCATCTGTGAAATCCTGTCATTACATTTATTTACAAATTCCAAAGCCTTGCTGTGAACGTTATCAAATGTTCTTGCTGTTCCTTCAACTTTGTTGTAGCTGAATCTACCAAACTCCATGCAGTAAACATATCTAAACCACTTGTCTGTAGATAACTTGATAACGGGGTTGTAGTTTCAAATATATACAAGTAAGTAAATGCTGTCAATATGGTTTCAAACTTTAGAAGACTTTGAAATAATACATTTGCTTCATGTTTTGTTTTTGCATCAAACTTTTCTGAATCTTGTATCATTGATAAGCATGTCAATAGATTTACGAAAGTACTGGCAGCGGCATCATCAAAACGTCCAAATATAGTTGTTGCTGCATTGGATTTTCCTGACCATCTGGTCTCACCAATTAGCTTTAATCGTTTCATTTTTTCTTGTCCTAGATGTTTCTGGAGCAAATTGAAAAAAGAAACTGCAGGCACACAGCATTTTGTTGTTTCAGTTATCACCAAATTCAAGACATGGGCATAGCACCATATATGAACATGTTGATCAGCCACATCAGCAATTTTACTTTGTAAACCATTATACTGGCCACGGTAGCTTGCAGTGCATCTGTGCTATCAGATAAACATTTTGGGGGGTCAATTTTAAGATGCTGTAATGTTTCAATCAATAGATCAAAAAGTCCCTGTCCTGTACCATCATTACTTGGCACAACTGAAAGTAGTCGCTCACAGATAATACCTTTAAGCACATACCGAATAATAATGCTAAACTGATCGATGGATGAATTATCTTGTGTTGAATCAACCTGATTAGAATAATATTTTGCTTGAGAAACTTCATGACTAATTCTTTCTTGTATCATATTCTTCATAATTTTGATTAACATGTTTATAGTTGTTTTACTCAGGTATGTAACAAGTCCACCACAGCCTTTACTTTGAGCCTTTCCTTGTTGCTCTAATCGTTTGATTCTTTGTTTAGACTTGTTTTGCACTACAGAAACGTGAGCTGCCATAATGGGGTCATATTTTGCCATCAACTGCACTGTAGCTAAAAAATTGCCATAATTCAGAACGTCATTATCTAGAGTGTAGGCCGATTCAATTCTGAGACCTCGAAAAGGAAGTGCTTGCTTGCCTAACATCTTTATGATGTCTATAATCCTCATGACAATACTTCTCTGCTTCAATACTTCTTCTTTCCTTTTAATTAGTGATGCTGCATAAAATGTATCTAAGGTGCCATCATTAACCACACTGATATATTGCTGAGCATTTCTGACATGTGTTGTTGTCAATTCATGTAAAGTTAAGCTCTGGCTAATACGCCTGTAGTCACTAAAGCCACGTACAAAGGGTGATGGATTACAAGTGTTGGGAAACTCAAAGGCTAAGCAGTATGAACAATATAAGCATCTATTTTCTTTGTTATATGTTAGCCATTTTCTTGGGGCTGAGTCATTCATAATTTTCCTCTCATACAAACGAGCATCAAATGGCAGATCATCAAGTGGCTGAAGTGGATGTTCAGCAAAAAACTGTTTTAGCTTTGCTCGTGATGGATATTGGAAGATTCCAGTAATTGATCTTTCATTTTCTTGAGTAGGTTCATTTACAGGGCGTGCTTCAGAAAAGCAAGTCATTTATGCTTGAAGGAATATCTGATTCCCTGTCACTAGTTGAAGCTATGTGTTCAGATGTTGCAACTACAGGCAGTACAGATACCAGAACAAGGAAGGCAGAAGAAATATTGGGCCTGGGTTGATTAGTAATGGATGCACTTGTATTTGTCTCTACATTCAAAGTAGCTCTTCTCTGTTCTTGTAACTCGCATGTCATTGCATCATCACCATGAGCACTGTTTCTTGCTTCTTGATTATTTGTTGCAGAACTGGATATTGATGTGGATTGTGCTTGTGGTATTATAAACTCTGTAATAGGCCTGCATCGCCTGGCTGATTCCTTCCTTTCTGCTTCTTTTTGTT